>NC_057814.1:483873079-483881989 GCF_018294505.1 Triticum aestivum | reverse complement strand
TCGATCCGGTGGGCTCCCGCCGCCGCCGCCCCGGGTTCCGCGCCCAGCCGCCGGATCCAGCGCCCTCGACCCCGCCGGCGACCTCCCTCGACCCCGTCGGCCACCTCCCTCCTCCAGCTCCGGCGAGAGCTCGCACCGGCCAACCTCGTTTCGCGTGCAAACCCTAGATCTGGAGGTCCAATTTTCTCTAAGTCCTGAAAATTCATCATGATGTACTGATCCGTTTTGCGCATGTGATATGTCTAAGTGTTCACCATGATGTGCTATTAATTTCATTCCATTGTTCCATGTTTGTTTGAGCTCATCTTGATGCCCTAATCATCGTTGCAAGACTGCTATGTGATGTTATCTGCTGTCTGTTATCAGAACTTGATGATTTGTCTTTTTCGTTGCATTTTGTGTGTGCATCTTATGAGTAGGAGCTCTACAGATGATTTGATCTATGCCATGCTATATTTACGGTGGTGCTTGTCTTGTATTTTTGGGATCTATGTGGTGACTAGCACAAGCATGCAAAGTAGCCTCCATTATGTTGCTGATTTCTGTGACTTGGTCATTTCTGCCAAGTCTGAGTGTTATATTTTGTTGCCATGTAAACCTGCTGCTACAAGTCATTCTATGCAAAATATGGAGATGTTCACTAAGGATGTTTTGTTACACATGTCATGCTCTATCCATCCATGCCCAAGTTTGCAATTATGGAGTGCTTTAGCATGTCTTAATCTTGCTCTACTTTTGCTGTAAAATGTTCCTGGCAGATTGTTTACATGTTAATCAATTTTGCCATGGTTGTTACTAGTGATCCATGTACCCTATGACTATGATATTGCCATGCTTAGCTTCATATTTGTGCCATCTTATTGCTGGTTACCTTTTCATGCCATGTATTGCTCTGTAGTGAGTGGTTCAAGCTCGCCAACATGTCTACTTATCGTTATTTCTGCCATGTCCTGTTATTTTCACTGTCTGAATCTGTCTTATAACTTGCTATGTTTACATGGGTGCCATCATATCTTCTGTGCCTTTTAGGCTCATGTTCAATAAGGGACTTTTGTTCTATGCAATTAGTAGATTCATTCCATGCCTTTGTTTTCTATGATATGTTCCTATAGTGTGTTGTTTGATAGCTCTAAACTTTGCAACCTGATGTTATTTCTGGCATGCCCAGTGATTTCTGTCAAGTCTGTGAAACTATTATTATTTGCAATCTTGCCATGTCCTTTTGAGCATATTCTAGTGGTTTCTGGAGATAGCTCAGTGTTCATGTTTTGTCATGCTTTATCTGTAAATCATGTCCATGCCTTCTTTTTCATGTTAGGTTGCTGTAGCATGTTGTTTTGATGCCTGCATTATGCCTAGTTGCTGTTTAGGACAGATTGTTGCTATACCTTGTTTGGAGTGTATGTGTTGCACCGTTGCTCCGTTTTGAGCATGCTCTATATGTAACTTGCTTAGTTTTGCATGTAGTTTCATATTACCTTGTTGGATCCATGCCTTGAGTGCGTTTGTTTGATGTTTGAATGCATTTTGCATCAATGCCATGTTTAACTTGTTTTGCTCATATCTTCTAGGCCGTAGCTCCGAACTAAATGAACTTTATATGTAACTTGACTAGAATTTCGTGTAGATCATCTTGGTGCATCTTAACTTGTTGTTTAACAACTTTAACATACGGGTTATTCAGATCTGGACCAATTTCGAAATTTGCATATGAGGACTTGCCGGATTTGTTATATGTTGTTTCCGGCCTCATTTAAACTTGCTTTGATGTGTTGTTCTTGTATGCTTCATCTCTTGTCATGAGTAGCTTCATGTAGCCTTGCTATGCATCATACTTGGTGGTGCATCATGCCTTGTTCTTGTGTGGTGTGTTTACCATGTTGTGTGCTTCTTCTCGATAGTTCCCGTGTCGTTGCGATCGTGAGGATTCGTTCGTCTTCGTGGCTTCATCGTCTTCATGGACTCGTTCTTCTTCCTAGCGGGATTTCAGGCAAGATGACCGTCACCTTGGATCTCATTACTATCATTGCTATGCTAGTTGCTTCGTTCTATCGCTATGCCGCGCTACCTATCACTTGCTCTTCAAGCCTCCCAAATTGCCATGAACCTCTAACCTTTGTCACCCTTCCTAGCAAACCGTTGTTTGGCTATGTTACCGCTTTGCTCAGCCCCTTTTATAGCGTTGCTACTTGCAGGTGAAGATGAGGATTGCTCCATGTTGGATTATGTTTATGTTGGGATATCACAATATCTCTTATATTATTAATGCATCTATATACTTGGTAAAGGGTGGAAGGCTCGGCCTTATGCCTGGTGTTTTGTTCCACTCTTGTCGCCCTAGTTTCCGTCATACCGGTGTTATGTTCCTTGATTTTGCGTCCCTTACACGGTTGGGTGATTTATGGGACCCCCTTGACAGTTCGCTTTGAGTAAAACTTCTCCAGCAAGGCCCAACCTTGGTTTTACATTTGCCTCACCTAGCCTTTTTTCCCTTGGGAGTCGCGCTCCCGAGGGTCATCTTTATTTTAACCCCCTGGGCCAGTGCTTCTCTAAGTGCTGGTCCGAACTGAGTAGACTGCAGGGCCCCCTCATGGAAACTCGAGGTCTGGTTTTACTCGTAGAATGTCTCATCCGGTGTTGCCCTGAGAACGAGATATGTGCAGCTCCTATCGGGATTGTCGGCACATCGGGCGGCTTTGCTGGTCTTGTTTTACCATTGTCAAAATGTCTTGTAACCGGGATTCCGAGACTGATCGGGTCTTCCCGGGAGAAGGAATATCCTTCGTTGACCGTGAGAGCTTATAATGGGCTAAGTTGGGACACCCCTGCAGGGCATTATCTTTCGAAAGCCGTGCCCGCGGTTATGTGGCAGATGGGAATTTGTTAATATCCGGTTGTAGAGAACTTGTCACTTGACCTTAATTAAAACGCATCAACCGCGTGTGTAGCCGTGATGGTCTCTTCTCGGCGAAGTCCGAGAAGTGAACACGGTTTACGGGTTATGTTTGACGTAAGTAGGAGATTCAGGATCACTTCTTGATCATTACTAGTTGACGACCGTTCCTTTGCTTCTCTTCTCGCTCTTTTTGCGTAAGTTAGCCACCATATATGCTTAGTCGCTGCTGCAACCTCACCACTTATCCTTTCCTTACCCCTTTAAGCTTTGCTAGTCTTGATACCCATGGTAATGGGGTTGCTGAGTCCTCGTGGCTCACAGATTACTACACCACCAGTTGCAGGTTCAGGTTTTGCGATGATCATGACGCGAGAGCGATGTTGCTTGTTTTGGAGTTCTTCTTCTGCTTCTTCTTCGATCAAGGGATAGGTTCCAGGTCGGCAGCCTGGGCTAGCAGGGTGGATGTCATTGGAGTTTCTATTTGTGTTTCATCCGTAGTCGGATGTTGATCTTATGTATGATGTATTGATGTATTCTTGCGGCATTTGTATGCCTTGTATGTATCCCGAACTATTATGTAATGTTGATGTAATGATATCCACCTTGCAAAAAGCGTCTTCAAGATGCGCTTCTATCCTTGGTGGGACCTTCGTGTTCCTTTAGGATAGGGTCGCATCTTGGGCGTGACATGCACGCCGGCGAATCTTACCCAGGTTCGGGGCTCTCCGTGGAGATAACACCCCTAGTCCTGCTCTGCGGGGTCTCCGCATGATCACTAGATCAACACAAGTAGCTACAAGAGGCTCCTTGAGCTGTTTGGCTAGAGGAAGAAGAAGGGCAAGGCTAGCTCTCCTTTTCTCTCTATGTGGTGTCTAAAACTCTAAGAGATCAACCCTTTGCATGGGTGCCCTGGGGGGTTTATATAGGCCTACCCCCCCTAGGGGTACAATGGTAATCCGGCTGGACGCGGGTCCTAGCCGTCAGTGTCTATATTCGCCGGATTCTCCACCGCCCGCTGGGGCTCGCCGACTGGTGGGTCCCGTCAGCTGCCAACCTCTTGGCCGACAGGCCGGCCCCACCGCTTGGGGGTCTGATCGGTGGCTGGTTACTGTAGCCTCACCTCTGATGACGAGGGCTTTGTCGAGGTAAGCATGGCCACAGTGCCGCCGCCTTGCGGGCTCTCACTGTAGCCTTACCTCATCTTGTCTCCTTAATGATGCACATACTTCGAGGGTGGGAGGTAGCCGGCTAGTGGGAGCCGGCTATGCCCGAGGCCGACTGGGGGAGGCCTGGCCGCCTTTGAGCATCTCTCTGGCTGAAGGGGCCCGCCGCCCGCGGGCCATACTGGCGCCTGTCGTGGGTGGTGTCATGGTCAACATGGCAACAGTGCCGCGTCGGACGGGGGATGGCCGACCCGTACGGCGCTCTGTGGCCACGCGTGCTCCGGGATTCGGGGGTGGCAGGTTGTACTGTAGCCACGTCCCGTCTCATCACCGTTATGTGGGTGCAGCCCTTGAGGGTGCAGTCTTGGCCGGCTTCTGGGAGTCGGCCTTCTTCGTGGCCAGCTTCTGGGAGTCGATCCTCTTGGGGCCGGCTTCCTGGAGTCGGCCATCTTGTGGTTCTCTTCGGGAAGGTGTTTGAGGCCGGGTCGCCTTCCAGGAGTCGGCTCGGGAGATAGCCGGCTAGGGGAAGGCGGCCCTGTGCTTTGGATGCTTGAAGGCTTGATCGACCTGATAATTTTTTAAGAGCCAGGGGGAGTCGGTTAGGCTACCCGTGGCCATTTACTCCGACAGGGTATGTAAAATAGGTATGGCAATCGTTAGTAGAGACCACTTGGGGATTGCCTTGTACGTCAAATCTCCTTGCCTCCTTGGTGTATCTGTCCCGTGATCAGTCCGATGATCAGGTTATTTAGAAAAAGCCTCGAGAAGAGAGAAACCCGAAATGAAAAAGAAAAAGTTAAGGTGTGCGGATCCAGGGTCGGTCGAGCCGCACTGTGGGTCACTAGCTAGCTATGCCTCCATCGATGCCCATGGGATTTTGAGTGCGTAGTTGTGTACGCGCGGTACGAATGCCGCCATTTGATTGGGACTGGGACGGAGGCCAAATCGCTAGTTAAGCTCTTGACGAGCGGGGCTGTCTTGCTGCAGAATAGTCCGGACTCTCTTAATGGTGTCCGGGGGGCCGGCCGCCGAATTAAGGTTGTGCTGGAAAAGGCTGTGTTGTACTTCTGTTGCTAAGGCTGTGGTATGCTCCTCGGTACAGAGGGAGCATTCCGTATTTCCATTGATTGTTATGACACCACGTGGTCCGGGCATCTTGAGCTTGAGATAAGCATAGTGAGGTACCGCATTGAATCGGGCAAATGCGGTTCGTCCAAGCAGTGCGTGATAGCCGCTGCGAAAGGGGACGATGTCAAAGATTAACTCCTCGCTTCGGAAGTTGTCCGGAGATCTGAAGACGACCTGTAGTGTGATTGAGCCCGTACAGCGGGCCTCTACGCCTGGTATGACTCCTTTAAAGGTAGTTCTTGTGGGCTTGATCCGTGATGGGTTAATGCCCATTTTGCGCACTGTATCCAGATAGAGCAGATCGAGGCTGCTGCCACCGTCCACGAGGACTCGCGTCAGGTGGAATCCATCAATGATTGGGTCTAGGACTAGTGCGGCTGATCCGCCATGCCGGATACTGGTCGGATGATCCCGACGATCAAAAGTGATCGGGCACGATGCCCTGGGATTGAATTTTGGGGCGACTGGCTCTATCGCATAGACGTCCCTGAGTGCGCGCTTATGCTCCCTCTTGGGGATGTGTGTAGCATATATCATGTTCACCGTTTTGACCTAAGGGGGAAACTTCTTCTGTCCCCCTGTGTTTGGCTGCAGGGGCTCCTCGTCATCGTCCTCGCTCTGCGATCCCTTTTCCTTGTTCTCGGCACTTAACTTGCCGGCTTGCTTAAAAAACCAGCAACCTCTGTTGGTATGGTTGGCTGGTTTCTATGGGGTGCCATGGATTTGGCATGGACGGTTGAGTATGCGGTCTATGCTGGATGGGCCCTGATTGTTTCTTTTATACGGCTTTTTCCGCTGACCGGACTTGGAGCTGCTGAATCCGGCATTGACAGCAGTGTCATCGGTGTTGTCGCCATTGCTTCAGCATTTGTGTTTGCTGCGTCGGAGCTTAATGTTGCTGTTTTTGACCTTGGAGGGGCCTGCCTCGCTGGCTGTGTTTTTGCTATGAGCCAACCAGCTATCCTCACCCGCACAAAAGCGGGTCATGAGTGCCGTGAGGGTTGCCATAGATTTCGGCTTTTCTTGGCTGAGGTGGCGGGCGAGCCATTCGTCGTGGATGCTATATTTAAAGGCCGCTAGGGCTTCGGCATCCGGACAGTCGACGATCTGGTTCTTTTTGGTTAGGAACCTAGTCCAAAATTTCCTGGCTGACTAGCCAGGTTGTTGGACTATGTGGCTTAAATCATCGGCGTCTGGTGGCCGGACATATGTACCTTGGAAGTTGTCGAGGAAGGCTTCTTCCAAGTCCTCCCAGCTGCTGATAGAGTTTTCGGGCAGGCTATTTAACCAGTGCCGAGCTAGCCCTTTCAGCTTTAGTGGGAGGTATTTGATAGCGTGGAGGTCATCTCTGCGGGCCATGTGGATGTGGAGAATAAAATCTTCGATCCATACCACGGGATCGGTTGTTCCGTCGTATGATTCAATATTGACGGGTTTGAACCCTTCGGGGAATTCGTGATCCATTACTTCATCAGTGAAGCAAAGAGGGTGTGTAGCGCCTCTATATCGGGCCATGTCGCGACGTAGCTCCGATGGAGTCCGTCTGCGGTTGTCGGCCTGGGCGTGACTAGGATTGTCACGTCCGAATAGGTAGCCATCGTCACGTGTCGAAGAACGTCCCCATGATCCGTAAATCGATCAGGTGTATCCGGCTCTGCTATCCAGGGTCTGCCGGAGGTCGTATGTATGACCCCGAAGTGTTTTGTCTCTATTTTTACGTGGCGGTGAGGCAGGCTGCTGCCCGGCCTGAGTTGCCGCTCTATCCCGACCACGTGGTGGACGGTCCGCCGCACTGTCCCGACCGCGTAGTGGTCGATCAGCCGCATTACACGAGGGAGGTATGGGCTCCGGCGCCTCTTCGTCGAACTGAGGTAGTAACCTTCGCTTCGGGTAACTCTTAGTTGGGCGTCTGAGGCCGTATTCTTCGGCTGCCAGGACATCAGTCCATCTGTCGACGAGCAGATCTTGGTCAGCTTGAAGCGCTCCTACTCGAGAGGTTCCTCGGGCACGATAAAATCTTCGTTGCCGAGGCCTTCCTCATCCTCAGAGAGCGGACGATAACTACCGTCCTCCGAGTCATTAGGCATGGCCTGTTCGTCGGGGCTAGTTTGCCTGTTTTCCTTCTCCTGCTCGGATGTGACCTCAGCAGGGTCTTCATTGTTTTCGGTATAGTCCGGAGTATTATTTTCTCCGGTGCCAGTATTGTTGTCTTTGAAACGACGTGACTTAGAGCGGCGTCGAGAACGCCGGCGTTTTTGCTGTGTCTCAGGAGGTTTATTCTCAACTGGATTTTCTTTGTCGTCATCGTTGGTTGTTTCGGGTGTGTCCACCATGTACACATCGTACAAAGAAGTGGCCGTCCATCGTCCAGTGAATGGCGGACTTTGGTTTTGCTCCTCATCAGCATCGTCGTCCATACCGTCGATGTCTTCAGAGTCGTAATCAAGCGTGTCGGTTAAATCCTCGACTGTGGCTATGAAGTGGGTGGCGGGTGGGAAACAAGATTCTCCATCATCAGCCCCTAGTTCGAACCGAACATAGTTCGGTTGTGAGTACCCCGCCAAGGACAGGCTCTTTAATGAGTTTAACACATCGCCCAAGGGCGAGTGCTGGAAGATGTCTGCGGTGCTGAACTCGAAGATCGATAAACGATCAAGTTCGGCATCCGCGGACTCACATGGTTTGGAACTTACACCCAGAGACGAGTCCGGAGTTTGGTGACACAAATATTGTGTGAGGTTAAGTCCATGTGCGGCTCCAACGCCGGGGAATCTGTGGCCTCCGTGGTGGGGTTGAGCCTCCAATCCTTGGATGCACTACAAAAAAAAGACACATCCGTGACATTTTGGGCCGAACAATTTTTTTCTGTCATACATATGACACTTCTATGACGATAATTGTGACAAAACCCGGTATCATCATAGATGTGGTGGGCTCCTACTTCTATGACAAAAAAACATGACATAAAATGGGCTTTTTGTCCTGGGCGGGCCGGAGACGCAGCTGCATGACATTCTTTGGGCCGTCCATGACGGAAAAAACCGTGGTAGAAGTGAGGGGGAGGAAAATTTCGGGGAGTTCCCGGTTACAGTGGGATGTTGGGGGCCGAGCGATACGCGTTTCTCTCATACACGTACGCGCATGTGTGCGAGGCGTTGGCTCTAACTGAACCCGAGCGAGGCGTTGGGCTCTAACTGAACCCGAGCGATTGCACTGCAGGCTACGCGTTACTGAACCCGAGCGATCGATCGATGGCTGTTAACTGAACCCGATCGAGCGATTCCTTCGCTACTGCTGCTAACTGAAGCCAATCGATTGGATGAACAGTGAGCGTTGCGGGGGGGTTTGGATGAACAGTGAGCGGTGGCGTTGCCTCTGGATGAACAGGACCCCGTGGTGTCGAGGGCTGGATGAACAGTAGACGGTGGAGGGGTGCCCGTGGAGGGGTGGTTGAACAGGACCCCGTGGTGTGGCGGGCTGGATGAACAATAGACGGTGGAGGGGTGCCCGTGGAGGGGTGGTTGAACAGTAGCCGGTGGAGTAGCGCGCGGTGGAGACTGGATGAACAGGAGCCCGTGGAGGCTGGAGGAGGTCGACGGTAGCCCGTGGAGGCTGGAGGAGGTCGACGGTGGAGATAAACAGTATCCCGTGGAGTCCCGTTTTGCGGTACGCCACACCCCTCCCGATGAACAGGACCCCCGTTTCGACCGTAGGAGGTCCGTT